>NW_027255838.1:1200000-1205000 GCF_039877785.1 Chaetodon trifascialis | reverse complement strand
GAGCTCTCTGTATCCTCCTCAAGAAGGGCAGAGGTGAATCCACGCATCCCAACAGACAATAAAACAGCATAAAAAAGGAAATCAACAACATATGTGTCTACGTGATATCATACAAAAAGACTATGACAAATAATATTGCCTTGGCAAGGATGGCTCATGCTGGTGATAACAAATTTCTCCGAAAGAAGCACGTGTAAGCTGTTGGTTAGGGGGCACATTGAACTTTGCTCCATCAGGCCCGTGTGTGCAAAGAAAAGTATATCCATTGATTGACTTGTCTCCGTTGGACATCAGATTTGTTGGAGTGAAGAATAAAAGCGGCCTCGACATTTGGAAAGACGTGAAAGGAGCGAGCCCTCACACCCCAGAGTGTACATAGCGAGGGCACATGTATAAAAAGCTTGTGCGCATCAGCATTTGTGGCTTACGGCCATACCAGCCTGACAACGCCCGATCTCGTCCGATCTCGGAAGCTAAGCAGGGTCGGGCCTGGTTAGTACTTGGATGGGAGACCGCCTGGGAATACCAGGTGCTGTAAGCCTTTTCTGGTGCTGTAAGCCTTTTCTTCTCGACTTCGGTGCGATGGCCGTCCACACTGAGAAGAAAGTAGCACCACGGAACAGGGGGCTTGCAACACACAAGTGAAACCATGAGAGGCTGCTCCCGCAGAACAGGAGCAGAAAAGAAGCGCAGTATGTCGTCGGTAATAAGAGCTCTCTGTATCCTCCTCAAGAAGGGCAGAGGTGAATCCACGCATCCCAACAGACAATAAAACAGCATAAAAAAGGAAATCAACAACATATGTGTCTACGTGATATCATACAAAAAGACTATGACAAATAATATTGCCTTGGCAAGGATGGCTCATGCTGGTGATAACAAATTTCTCCGAAAGAAGCACGTGTAAGCTGTTGGTTAGGGGGCACATTGAACTTTGCTCCATCAGGCCCGTGTGTGCAAAGAAAAGTATATCCATTGATTGACTTGTCTCCGTTGGAAATCAGATTTGTTGGAGTGAAGAATAAAAGCGGCCTCGACATTTGGAAAGACGTGAAAGGGGCGAGCCCTCACACCCCAGACTGTACATAGCGAGGGCACATGTATAAAAAGCTTGTGCGCATCAGCCTTTGTGGCTTACGGCCATACCAGCCTGACAACGCCCGATCTCGTCCGATCTCGGAAGCTAAGCAGGGTCGGGCCTGGTTAGTACTTGGATGGGAGACCGCCTGGGAATACCAGGTGCTGTAAGCCTTTTCTGGTGCTGTAAGCCTTTTCTTCTCGACTTCGGTGCGATGGCCGTCCACACTGAGAAGAAAGTAGCACCACGGAACAGGGGGCTTGCAACACACAAGTGAAACCATGAGAGGCTGCTCCCGCAGAACAGGAGCAGAAAAGAAGCGCAGTATGTCGTCGGTAATAAGAGCTCTCTGTATCCTCCTCAAGAAGGGCAGAGGTGAATCCACGCATCCCAACAGACAATAAAACAGCATAAAAAAGGAAATCAACAACATATGTGTCTACGTGATATCATACAAAAAGACTATGACAAATAATATTGCCTTGGCAAGGATGGCTCATGCTGGTGATAACAAATTTCTCCGAAAGAAGCACGTGTAAGCTGTTGGTTAGGGGGCACATTGAACTTTGCTCCATCAGGCCCGTGTGTGCAAAGAAAAGTATATCCATTGATTGACTTGTCTCCGTTGGAAATCAGATTTGTTGGAGTGAAGAATAAAAGCGGCCTCGACATTTGGAAAGACGTGAAAGGGGCGAGCCCTCACACCCCAGACTGTACATAGCGAGGGCACATGTATAAAAAGCTTGTGCGCATCAGCCTTTGTGGCTTACGGCCATACCAGCCTGACAACGCCCGATCTCGTCCGATCTCGGAAGCTAAGCAGGGTCGGGCCTGGTTAGTACTTGGATGGGAGACCGCCTGGGAATACCAGGTGCTGTAAGCCTTTTCTTCTCGACTTCGGTGCGATGGCCGTCCACACTGAGAAGAAAGTAGCACCACGGAACAGGGGGCTTGCAACACACAAGTGAAACCATGAGAGGCTGCTCCCGCAGAACAGGAGCAGAAAAGAAGCGCAGTATGTCGTCGGTAATAAGAGCTCTCTGTATCCTCCTCAAGAAGGGCAGAGGTGAATCCACGCATCCCAACAGACAATAAAACAGCATAAAAAAGGAAATCAACAACATATGTGTCTACGTGATATCATACAAAAAGACTATGACAAATAATATTGCCTTGGCAAGGATGGCTCATGCTGGTGATAACAAATTTCTCCGAAAGAAGCACGTGTAAGCTGTTGGTTAGGGGGCACATTGAACTTTGCTCCATCAGGCCCGTGTGTGCAAAGAAAAGTATATCCATTGATTGACTTGTCTCCGTTGGAAATCAGATTTGTTGGAGTGAAGAATAAAAGCGGCCTCGACATTTGGAAAGACGTGAAAGGAGCGAGCCCTCACATCCCAGAGTGTACATAGCGAGGGCACATGTATAAAAAGCTTGTGCGCATCAGCCTTTGTGGCTTACGGCCATACCAGCCTGACAACGCCCGATCTCGTCCGATCTCGGAAGCTAAGCAGGGTCGGGCCTGGTTAGTACTTGGATGGGAGACCGCCTGGGAATACCAGGTGCTGTAAGCCTTTTCTGGTGCTGTAAGCCTTTTCTTCTCGACTTCGGTGCGATGGCCGTCCACACTGAGAAGAAAGTAGCACCACGGAACAGGGGGCTTGCAACACACAAGTGAAACCATGAGAGGCTGCTCCCGCAGAACAGGAGCAGAAAAGAAGCGCAGTATGTCGTCGGTAATAAGAGCTCTCTGTATCCTCCTCAAGAAGGGCAGAGGTGAATCCACGCATCCCAACAGACAATAAAACAGCATAAAAAAGGAAATCAACAACATATGTGTCTACGTGATATCATACAAAAAGACTATGACAAATAATATTGCCTTGGCAAGGATGGCTCATGCTGGTGATAACAAATTTCTCCGAAAGAAGCACGTGTAAGCTGTTGGTTAGGGGGCACATTGAACTTTGCTCCATCAGGCCCGTGTGTGCAAAGAAAAGTATATCCATTGATTGACTTGTCTCCGTTGGAAATCAGATTTGTTGGAGTGAAGAATAAAAGCGGCCTCGACATTTGGAAAGACGTGAAAGGAGCGAGCCCTCACACCCCAGAGTGTACATAGCGAGGGCACATGTATAAAAAGCTTGTGCGCATCAGCCTTTGTGGCTTACGGCCATACCAGCCTGACAACGCCCGATCTCGTCCGATCTCGGAAGCTAAGCAGGGTCGGGCCTGGTTAGTACTTGGATGGGAGACCGCCTGGGAATACCAGGTGCTGTAAGCCTTTTCTGGTGCTGTAAGCCTTTTCTTCTCGACTTCGGTGTGATGGCCGTCCACACTGAGAAGAAAGTAGCACCACGGAACAGGGGGCTTGCAACACACAAGTGAAACCATGAGAGGCTGCTCCCGCAGAACAGGAGCAGAAAAGAAGCGCAGTATGTCGTCGGTAATAAGAGCTCTCTGTATCCTCCTCAAGAAGGGCAGAGGTGAATCCACGCATCCCAACAGACAATAAAACAGCATAAAAAAGGAAATCAACAACATATGTGTCTACGTGATATCATACAAAAAGACTATGACAAATAATATTGCCTTGGCAAGGATGGCTCATGCTGGTGATAACAAATTTCTCCGAAAGAAGCACGTGTAAGCTGTTGGTTAGGGGGCACATTGAACTTTGCTCCATCAGGCCCGTGTGTGCAAAGAAAAGTATATCCATTGATTGACTTGTCTCCGTTGGAAATCAGATTTGTTGGAGTGAAGAATAAAAGCGGCCTCGACATTTGGAAAGACGTGAAAGGAGCGAGCCCTCACACCCCAGAGTGTACATAGCGAGGGCACATGTATAAAAAGCTTGTGCGCATCAGCCTTTGAGGCTTACGGCCATACCAGCCTGACAAAGCCCGATTTCGTCCGATCTCGGAAGCTAAGCAGGGTCGGGCCTGGTTAGTACTTGGATGGGAGACCGCCTGGGAATACCAGGTGCTGTAAGCCTTTTCTTCTCGACTTCGGTGCGATGGCCGTCCACACTGAGAAGAAAGTAGCACCACGGAACAGGGGGCTTGCAACACACAAGTGAAACCATGAGAGGCTGCTCCAGCAGAACAGGAGCAGAAAAGAAGCGCAGTATGTCGTCGGTAATAAGAGCTCTCTGTATCCTCCTCAAGAAGGGCAGAGGTGAATCCACGCATCCCAACAGACAATAAAACAGCATAAAAAAGGAAATCAACAACATATGTGTCTACGTGATATCATACAAAAAGACTATGACAAATAATATTGCCTTGGCAAGGATGGCTCATGCTGGTGATAACAAATTTCTCCGAAAGAAGCACGTGTAAGCTGTTGGTTAGGGGGCACATTGAACTTTGCTCCATCAGGCCCGTGTGTGCAAAGAAAAGTATATCCATTGATTGACTTGTCTCCGTTGGAAATCAGATTTGTTGGAGTGAAGAATAAAAGCGGCCTCGACATTTGGAAAGACGTGAAAGGAGCGAGCCCTCACACCCCAGAGTGTACATAGCGAGGGCACATGTATAAAAAGCTTGTGCGCATCAGCCTTTGTGGCTTACGGCCATACCAGCCTGACAACGCCCGATCTCGTCCGATCTCGGAAGCTAAGCAGGGTCGGGCCTGGTTAGTACTTGGATGGGAGACCGCCTGGGAATACCAGGTGCTGTAAGCCTTTTCTTCTCGACTTCGGTGCGATGGCCGTCCACACTGAGAAGAAAGTAGCACCACGGAACAGGGGGCTTGCAACACACAAGTGAAACCATGAGAGGCTGCTCCCGCAGAACAGAAGCAGAAAAGAAGCGCAGTATGTCGTCGGTAATAAGAGCTCTCTGTATCCTCCTCAAGAAGGGCAGAGGTGAATCCACGCATCCCAACAGACAATAAAACAGCATAAAGGAGGAAATCAACA